>NC_080729.1:4541916-4581916 GCF_019097595.1 Hemibagrus wyckioides
GTGTTAGAACAAAAACATTGACAAAACACAACATGATAACGCAACATATTTACCCAAATCTGGCACAAAAAAAGAAAAAGTACAGGAATAATGAATATTGCAAAAACAATTCATAACACACAACACCTCTGGGCATTAAACCAGCAAAAAACAAACAAACAATAAATTGTGAAAACCACACTTACATAACTCTTTTTCAAAGCTCTTCAGATCCATATGCAAATCAAGTTCATAAGCCACGCCCCCACTGGTGGAATAAACACCCGCCCTCATGGAAGACGACAGTGGGCATGCTCAGATGGAACCTCAGCTGATTTTAAAATTGCTTAGGATTATTTTGTTTAAATCATATTTAAACATTATTATTATTATTTTATGGGAAATAGAAGGAACTACATACATTAAAAATATTTCGCAGCTCTTGGCTAGTTGATACAGCATCACACCAATGTGTTCCAGATGCCTACAACATACCAGCGAGTGGAAAAAGAAGAAGATATATTTCAGCTTTCACTGCATTTTTAGCCTCAGATGGCATGAGAGGGAAAGGAAATTCCGCCTGGTATTTTTATGACTTCCCCATTGGAACATATTGAATCTATTGGCTGATGTTAGGAACAGATATCGGAGCAGCGTGATTGGTTGGTTCAGATGATGAGGCACAGATCTGGGGAGAAATATGTCATAGTCCTCAATTTTGTCTTGATGTAAGAACATAATAATAATAAGTACACTGGAACCTCGGCATCTCTTACAAATTTTCGCGTTAAGAATTGAAATTTTGCATTAAATTTCAGTCAGTGAAAGCTGTTTGGAAAGAGTCAACCCACGATACCAACGTTGTCTTCGGCATGTTCAAAAGCTAGGTGATTTTTCGGGCATTTTTTCTGTAGACAGATTGGTGGTGTGGGCGGTCTGTTCTATTTTTAGCCCAAGCTTGGTGGCATGACTCCCTGTGAGGACCCTTGACATGGAATGCTTGACTTGGGTCAGTTCTTTGTAAGCAGCCATGCAGTTTACATACGCTTCATATTGGGAATACTTCTAATATTTTTGAGTGGCTGGAACGGATTATCTGTATTTACATTATTTCTCATGGGAAAATTTGTTTTGCAGTATTTGTTGGAACAAATTCAATTCACAGATGTTCCACTGTACTATGGGTAATTTTTCTCTTTCCAATAGATCAGATTGATTTTCTGAGTGTAGAGGTATTAAATTATTTGCCTAGAGAAAGTGCTAAAATTATTTTTCATTGATTTATTAATAGATTTTTGAATATGATTAAGCAAAGATGGACCTCATGCAGAGACAAACATTTTCAATAAGAGCTGCCGGCGACTTCTGATGACACGAGCGACAGGAACCATTGGAGACCGGATGTGGGCGAAATTGAGAAAAGTTTATGCCTATATGGAGCGACTCAGTGCAGCAACTAAACAATAACACGATATCACCATGGCAAACGGTAGTAGAAATGCCAACTCATGGCTATATAGTACAGCGACTCAAGACTTGCAGCGATCTCACTGCTAGCATTTCGTGTGTGCAAATGTCTATATATTGTTTATTATTGTCTATTAAATTTAGATATTAAAATAAATATAGATAACATTTTAAGATAGTTAAACTAGTACCAGTAACAGAAGCAAATTATCGTCATTAACACAATCCTTAGTTGTTGTTGTTGTGGTAAGAAATAAAACTCTTTTATTTCTTATTTATTTTAATATTTGCCCTTGTTATGTATAAGAAATCCTATAACACCAATACTGCAGCAGGAGGATAAAATCCCTCAGCGCTCGGCTCTCATCAGTAACCACGACGCCGCTTTGCTTCTTATTTACATAAGGTAAAGGTTTATCACATCGCTTGGCCCCGCCTACTCGATTTTGTCATTGAAAATTCTGCCTCTTGTCATTGTATATCATGAATCATCTGGCGTAATAAGACAGCAGCTTTGTCGCATTGCGTTGGTGTCTGGATCGGGATTCAGCGGCTGTAGTTGCCCCAAAGATTCTCAAAAATGATTGATTTCTGATGTTTAAGAGTAGCGCAGCACAAGTGGCTTTGTGGTTAGCACAGTTGCCTCACAGCAAGAAGGTCCTGGGTTCGAATCCATAACCTTTCTGTGTGGAGTTTGCATATTCTCCCCATGCTTGTGTGGGTTTCCTCCTGCGGTGCAAAAACATGTACATTAGGTTGATTGCCCATAATGTGTGTGGTTGTCTGTCTATATGTGTGGCCCTGTGATGGACTGGTGACCTGTCCAGGGTGTACCCTTGCCTTTCACCCAATGTATGCTGGGATAGGCTCCAGCAGATCCCTGTGACCCTAATTAGGAATAAAGTGGGTGTAGAAAATGAATGGATGGATGTTTAAAAGTATTTAGAATTATTAGCATGACTTGTATTAGCATGATATCGAAACATTTCAACTATGTACACTGTTGTGTTTGTGTAATTCAGTAAGCTTGTCTCACACACACACATGAACACACATACACATGCAGTTTGCACATGTGATGCTTCCTAGTAATCATTTCTTCTCTTATTTACAACAAACAGCTCCGATTCCCTACTGACTCAACCACATCTATCTCTCAAACACCCACCCACACACACACACACACACACACACACACACACACACACAGGTAAACAAATAGAAGCTGTGAAAGAACAATCTCTTCTTAGTCCTAACATAACAGCATGACATCTCCTCTGATCTGCTCCCGAATTTTCACCTCAGAAGTCAGGCATGTCCAAATCCAAAACCCGGAGATTTCCAAACTGCACACGTCTGCCGCTACGGACCGTATTACACAACACTGTGCTGTAAAATACTGCAAAATAGACACATCTAATAAAATAAAAATGAGTGAAGGCTGGGTTTAGGACATGATTTATACCGCAACCCAAGCTACGAAATATGCTAAGCAAAGCTAAGCTAAGCAACATTCGTTTGTCATGTAGCAAGCTACCGAAAAGTCCAAGCTAACATGGCAGGCTAACATCAATATAGCTAGCTAACTGAATTTTCTAGTTAAGCCTCCAAATAATGACTATTATTTAGAATTTCTTTGTTGTGGTTAGCTGGGCCAGAACTTGGCTTTTGTGTTAGCTAGCTAAACTTTTTGTCACTGCTAGTCATCCTGTTAGCTATGCCAATTGTTACAAGTTAATTTCTTATATCCAGCTAGTAGTTCTTTTGTTTCTTTTCACTGTGTAGATGTGATATAGCCGTAGCTGTAGATTTAAGTCTTTAAATCTCGTCCACTGATTTAAAATTTTTGTAATTTTACAAAAACATTAGTTAGTAAAGTCGGTATCTACTGCCGCTAAGACGTCACATCCTCATTTAATTATCGAACTCTGCCTTGTCTAACTGATTAAACCCGGAAGGATAGAGCCAGCATCGACTCAGCGTGAGGAACCTGTACACACTTCTCTCCATAGGGAGCCCACACGTGGAATCGGAAATTGCTAGAACGTCCTTTCCGAGCTGTTTGTCTATCCGGATGACGGAGAGGTTCCATCTCACACCTCCAGCAACGTGCCAAGGGAGCTCTGCATGGCACAGTTAGCTTGTTATACGGAGAAATAGTCATCTGTTTGTTATAATATCAGCATATGATAAGTCTTTCTCAGCACTGTGGATTTTATTTTTTGGTCATGGCTGTTGTAAAAGTATGGGGTTTGTATCCACCTGGACGTTTTTTGTGCAAAACTTTCAATGGAACCTGAATGGAAAGTAAATAACAGAAATAGGAAATAATGACTGAGACAGATTTTTCAGATTATTCCTGGCTGTGTGTGGATAAAGAGAAATCGTGATGGAAAAGACGACACAATGAGCCAGGGATTCGTTTTTTTTTGTGTTTGTTTTTTTTGCTGGGTCTGTTTTCCTGCTGCTCATCTTGTTAGACATTTATTAATAGTAGCTGATGATATGATAAATGAGTGGAATTGAAACTGATTGGAATTGTTCTATCCCGAAAATAGGTGCACTTTCATTAATAATGGATTTGTTCATTAACTTCAAAAAGCTTGTAATCAATCACATGGGCTCTGAAGTTTTCGAGCATGTGGATATGATTGAAATGTTTATAACATGTAATAACGCATTAATAACACCTTAGTACACCTGGTGTAAGATAAAGAAGTGATTATAGTTACGTGTCATACGGAATAAATTGTGTATCATGTGAGGATACATAATGGTTGTATGTTAGGGATTAATACAAATACATTTAAATATAAGTCTAATATTAATATATATATATATATATATATATATATATATATATATATATATATATATATATATATATATATATATATATATTAATATAAGTCTATATAACTTTTTGTCTAATATTAAGCTTGAACTTTTTGTACTATATTTCTTTTGTTCTGTAAAGCTGCTTTGAAACAATGTCCTCTGCAAATAAAATTGAATTGAATTGATATGAATTGAATTGAATAATTTACAGAAAATAACATAAATTCTTTCCTGGAGACTTTCCTGTGTGTGGAAACTTAAACTATTAACATCTAACTGTGAGACTGGAGACTCCTTTAAAGAATAAAAAAAAGTCTCCATATACCATGTTGTCTTTAATCTTTCAGACAGGGCATCTATTGAAATATCGGTTACTATAGAAACGATAACGTATCAGGACAAGTGCATTATACTGTATATAATATAAATTTGTGATTTTTTTTATTGCAGAAAAAGATTGATCACCTGACCAGTTAGGAAAAATGGTGATCATTGATTGGTCACTGGGAAAGAAGGTGATCAGTAATTGGTCAGTGATTGTTCAGTGGAAACATTGTTGATGAGTGATTAGATTGTTGAGAAACACTGATGAGCACTGATTGGAAAAAAAATGGTGATCAATAATGGATCATTAGAAACATTGGTGATTAGTGATTGGTCATTGAGAACATTGGTGATCAGTGATTGGTCATTGAGAACATTGGTGATCAGTAATTGGTCATTAAGAACATTGGTGATCAGTGATTGGTCATTGAGAACATTGGTGATCAGTAATTGGTCATTAAGAACATTGGTGATCAGTGATTGGTCATTGAGAACATTGGTGATCAGTAATTGGTCATTAAGAACATTGGTGATCAGTAATTGGTCAGTGATAACATTGGTGATCAGTAATTGGTCATTGAGAACATTGGTGATCAGTGATTGGTCTTTGAGAACATTGGTGATCAGTAATTGGTCATTGAGAACATTGGTGATCAGTGATTGGTCATTGAGAACATTGGTGATCAGTAATTGGTCATTAAGAACATTGGTGATCAGTAATTGGTCATTGATAACATTGGTGATCAGTAATTGGTCTTTGAGAACATTGGTGATCAGTGATTGGTCGTTGGGAATATTGGCTGTCTCAAGTTCAAATTCAGTCAGATTTTATACACTGATGTTTTGATACAGCAGGTGTGTTTCCTGTGTAATATCATTAAATAGGGTTGCCAGGTAGATCCAGCAGAACTACATCATAAAATCCACACAAAAACCCTGAAACTAGCCTTCAAATTGAGTGTCTATTGAAATAGCGGTTACTATAGGAACGATTATACTGTATATAAGAAAATTGATCATCAAATTCTCACCAGTTAGATTATTCGCCATAGCATTCATTGTGCTATAATGCATTATAACATTCAC
Source organism: Hemibagrus wyckioides (assembly GCF_019097595.1). Lineage (NCBI taxonomy): Eukaryota > Metazoa > Chordata > Actinopteri > Siluriformes > Bagridae > Hemibagrus > Hemibagrus wyckioides. Next base: position 4,547,611 of record NC_080729.1, read on the forward strand.
TCCTCAATACTGTCACTGTATAAATTTATACGCATAAGTATTTTTATACATCGAACCAGACTTGAGAAGTTTTTAGTGTTGTTATGTACAAGCCTAATAACGATCCTTTATTATGAGCCAGCCTGAGATTTGCTGAAATAATGAATTCCATAAATAACTCTCTGATAACAGTGATGAGGAAATTATATTAAAAAAGGTGATGGACTGATAACATAAAACTAGGTTTTACAGTTTTTAATATGTGAAGGATATTACCAGACATTTATATTTATTTTTTACACCAATCATAAGTGAAGTCATTCAGCAACAGGTCGGTGTGTGTCATCAGCCAAAAAATTGAGGTATCTCTACTGCAGCAGCTCAAGATCATCGATTTTATTAATAATGACATAGCCTGAAATGTAATCAATTGGAGAAACTATCCCACTTATGATCTAATCTAATTTCAGTGTAAGCCCATATCAGAAGACAATATTTAGTCACTAAGCATACATAGAATACGGGTTTGTATGTATTTTTGATACAACAGACAGCAAAGCTAATATAATTAAACAGGGTTGCCAAGTTTTCAGCAGAATTTCAAGCAGAACGACATCTTACAATCCACAAAAAAGACGTGAAATTGTCAAACAATGGTGATCAGTGACCAGTCACTGGGAAGAAGGGTGAACGTGAAGAAGGGTGATTAGTCATAGGAAACAAGGATGATCAGTGATTGGTTATGGGGAGTAATAGAGAACAGTGATTGATGTTTGATCAGTGACTGATGTATCATCACTGGTTGGTCATTAGGAGTAAGGGTGATCACTGATTGGTCTCTGGGGGGAAAAAGGTGATCACCGATTGTTCTCTGGGGGGAAAAAAGGTGATCAGTTATTGGTCATTGAGAGCATTGGTGATCAGTGATTGGTCATTGAGAACATTGGTAATCAGTGATTGGTCATTGGGAGCATTGGTGATCAGTGATTGGTCATTGGGAGCATTGTTGATTAGTGATTGGTCACTGGGAACACTGGTGATCAGTAATTGGTCATTGAGAACATTGGTGATAAGTGATTGGTCATTGGGAGCATTGGTGATCAGTGATTGGTCATTGAGAATATTGGTGATCAGTGATTGGTCATTGAGAACATTGGTGATCAGTTATTGGTTGTTGAGAATATTAGTGATCAGTTATTGGTCATTGAGAACATTGGTGATCAGTGATTGGTCATTGAGAACATTGGTGATCAGTGATTGGTCATTGAGAACATTGGTGATCAGTGATTGGTCATTAGGAGCATTGGTGATCAGTGATTGGTCATTGAGAACATTGGTGATCAGTGATTGGTCATTGAGAACATTGGTGATCAGTTATTGGTTGTTGAGAATATTAGTGATCAGTTATTGGTTGTTGAGAACATTGGTGATCAGTGATTGGTCATTGAGAACATTGGTGATCAGTTATTGGTTGTTGAAAATATTAGTGATCAGTCATTGGTTGTTGAGAACATTGGTGATCAGTGATTGGTCACTGGGAGCACTGGTGATCAGTTATGGGTCATTGAGAACATTGGTGATAAGTGATTGGTCATTGAAAACATTGGTGATCAGTGATTTTATAAACTGATGTTTTGATATAGCATGTGTTTCCTGTGTGCAAGACAGCAGAGCTAATATCATTAAACAGGGTTGCCAGGTTTCAGCTAAATATCCAGCATAACTACATCTTAAAATCCACACAATAGACCTGAAACTAGCCAAAATAAGAGTTGGATAAATATAGACAATTTTACTTTTTTTTTTTTTTCTTTGATTGGTCACAAATCACCTACTTTTACAACAAGACACCTTTCGACCACTGACATTTAAAACGTGAAGACATCTTATTTATGTGATGCTGCACTCAACATCAGTGCACTTAACCATAGGCCAAACCTCAGTAACGCTAGTCTCTGAAAACAGTTTGCCCTCCTTCTATATTTCTTTTTGGAAGAAATGCCCCCCCCCTTTTTTTACATAAGGTGGGAATTTAACTGAAATTGAAAAAAAAAAAACAAAAAACAACAACTCTGGCATAAGACATGACCTAATAATGTTTTTGTGTCATGGTTTCTTTCCACCATCAGAAAATGCAATCAAAATTGTAACCTTTAACCCTTGCATGCATTAATTATTAAAAAACATAGCCAGACTTTTTCTAAAAATCATTTATGTGAAAAAAATGAAAATATGTTCACACAAATAGCAAATCACTAATGATAAAAATATTTACCTGGAAAATTATAAAATATTATGTATATAATCAAAAAAAAACAAAACAAAAAAAAACCCCTAAAAAACAAACAAACAAAAAATAAATACCATTTAGGTCTAAAATATTTAGAATTGATGATCAAAATTCAAGAAAGCATAAAAAAATTATATATATATGTATATATATTTCAGAGGTAAAAAATATATTTTTATTTTTTTAAAAATTAAAAAGCTAGGGACTTTATTGAAAGTCTGACAGAGATTTGGCACAAATTTCAGAGACCAAGATGCATCGTTATGTGTGAAAGTGGGCGGAGCCTCAGAGGCTAAGATTAAAGCACCACTATAACTATACACCATCATACTTTCCTACATTTGGAGACACATTTTGCTATTAAACTTAAATCCAAGTCTCGGTTTAAACACTGACGCTATGATCATGTGACTGAGTGAATCATATCACGATGGTGTGAAAGGGAATTTCCACTTCTGATGGTTAAAGGAGTAAATGCTGCCTTGGGAGCACATGGTTAAGTAGACCTGCTATCACTCTCCAGCCTCTGACCCAGTTCAACATGCTGACTGGTTACTCAATCACTTTTTAATATCCTCTCCCTCTGACTGACCTCTCCCTCACCTCCACTTCTTCCTCATCTCATTCTCGATAAGGTCATTTTTTAAGCATTCACCTCCGAGAGGCATTCGTTTACGCATGTTGGACAACGTGTAGTGAAAGTAAGGGTCAGTATTTCGGGGCAGTCTTCAGTTCTTCAGCATATCACCGACTAATTTGCATATTCACTGAATCATCATCATCATCATCATCATCATCCGCTTAGCAAAATTTCTTATATGAAGGAGGGAGGTTATGTGTTGTTAAATCTTATAACACGTCTTCAAGAGTTTTATTCATTACATGATGTATTTCTAAGTAGATGTAGATGTATTTGGTTATAGCATCATTAACTATTAACCTAATTAAAATATCCTACATTTTCTATGAAAAAAAATCAATAGTCTGGAAATAGAAGGAAACAAAAGTAAACTGATGGACAAACAAAAGTGATCAGTGATTAGTCTAGGAAACAATGGTGATTAGTGATTAGTCATGGGAAACATTGATGATTGGTTATTGGGAATCAGTGACTGATGCTTGATCAGTGATTGATATAAACCAATGGAGATCACTGAGTTGTCATTACGATCAGTGGAGATCACTGATTAGTCATTAGGAACTATGGTGATCACTGGAAAACAATAATGGTAATTGGAAAACAACAACGGCCAATAACTGATCATAGGAAACAATGGTGATCATTAACTGGATGTTGGTGATCAATAATCAATCATTATAACCATTGGTGATCAGAGATTGATCATTAGGAGCATTGGTGATCAGTGATTGGTCATTAGGAGCATTGGTGATTAGTGATTGGTCATTGGGAATATCCATGATCAATGACTGGTCATTGGGAGCACTGGTGATCAGTGACCGGTCATTAGGAGCATTGGTGATTAGTGATTGGTCATTGGGAATATCCATGATCAATGACTGGTCATTGGGAGCACTGGTGATCAGTGACCGGTCATTAGGAGCATTGGTGATTAGTGATTGGTCATTGGGAGCACTGGTGATCAGTGACCGGTCATTAGGAGCATTGGTGATCAGTGATTGGTCATTGGGAATATCAATGATCAATTACTGGTCATTGGGAGCATTGGTGATCAGTGATTGGTCATTGGTAATTGGTCTTTAGGCGCATTCTTGACTAGTTATTGGTCATTAGGAGCATTGGTGATTGGTCTTTGGGAATATTGGTGATCAGCGATTGGTCATTGGGAGCACTGGTGATTAGTGATTGGTCATTAGGAGCACTGGCTTGCACAAGTTCAAATTTACTTAGCTTTACACACAGATGGTGATTCAACCAAATCTGCTGGGTAAACTCACATATCCAGCCCTGAGATATATGCTGGAGAGTTTTATCACACACTGGACGGTCGCTAAGGTCAGCTGAAAAAGTCATTAGCTCTCATTATTTTTAAAAAAAAAAAAAAATCACAAAGGAAGTCTAAAAAGTTGCTACATCCATCAAACAGTCACCAAGTTGGCAACACTGATTTGGCTGAGAATATATGCTAGTTTATATTCCAGTATGGCACAGGATTTCATTATTTCAGTCCACCATGATGTTCTGTGACATCGTCACACCCTGAGTGTAAGTGCTACGTGCCTAGAAGCCTGGAAGAAACCCACTCACCGCGGTGTATTAGAGAGTCTATGCTGTGAGTAATGGGCAACTATCAGGACCCTGCAAATAACTGCAGCCTGGCTGTGAATTCTCACTGCAGAGGGTGAAGCCAGGCCAGGGTGCTGAGCAGTGCATCACGGGATGCATGAGATCAGCTGCTGAATCGCTGAAGTGTTACTGCAAGCAGACAAAGAACGGCTGCCCTCTCGTCCTTGGTGTTCCTGCCTGCCTCAATTATCACGTAACAATCACTCAGAGATTAGAGTCTGTGCAAAATCCTTGGCTGTCACTTCATAACCTCTTATTACATGGTTTCACTTTCCATTCACACTTCCGCGAGTGTGTGTGTGTGTGTGTGTGTGTGTGTGTACACAGACAAGACAGAGAATGAGCCGTTCATGAGAAACTGAGAAGCTAATAATCTTGATACCACAGTGATTCTGGTTTCTCAAATCTGATTGGTCCAGTGGGGTAAATGTTCTAAAACAGCAGGCAAACAATATGTTTACAAACTAAAAAATGGGTTGTTCAACAGAGAAGAATGTATAGCTGTTGATGATGTGATGGTATTTTGCAAGCAAATGTTTCTGGAATGAGTCTCTGGTGGGAGAGTGTCAGGATATTTTCAGATTTAATCACCGAATGACTAAGAAAACTTGAATTAAGTCTTGAATCCAAACATGTAAAAGGAAACACCAAGTATTAAACATGCTTAATTGATTAGCACAGATTAGAACAGCTTCAACTTTGGCTGAAAGATATGCTAGGATAAAACATTCCAGACCGATTAAAAAAAAAAAAAGTCATAATGGGCGTGGTCTAATATTCCACTGAGAATGTTTGACAGACATTCAGTTACGATTATTATTGAAGAAGCCTTGCTGGTTAGATAGCTTGCTAGGTTAGCTTTCGCTTGCTAGGTTAGCTTTTGGTTGCTAGGTTGCTCAAAAACACTGCTCAAGCGTGGAACAAATAATTAGGATAAATAGTACGCTATGTGTCCTGTAATTGGTTAGATTAACCAATTACGCCAGCATTACACCCAAGCCTAGCCCCTCCCATTTTATTTTAAAATAGAAGAAATACTGACTAATATTTAAGACTCAGCAGACTTTGTGCTGCATTTCCAATCCACAAAACCAATGCTAACTTCACTCCAAGGCAATGATGCATTTAGATTCCCCGGAGCCTTAAGGTTATGATATAATGATCACTGTGAATGTTCTTAGCTAATCTTATGTCTTTGCTTTTATAACACCGAACAAAATTGTTTTTTTTCTGAGATTCAAAATCTGTGTACGATCCCTGTGGTCCTCCCACATCTCCCAACTGCTTTCCTTGACTCGCCTCTGAATCCAATTCAACAGATGGCATACTTATAACTAATTCCCCTCTGAGCAAATAGCAGAATGGATCACGTGGCTCTCAGAAGATGCTGGTTAGCCATGGCTTTAAAACAGAAGGAAGCTTCGAACACGCTACGGATACGATGATTGAAAGCCTGTTTGCTCAAGACGACAGCGCACATTAGGCAAAACCCAAACTAGTTTATGAACAGCATCTGTGAAGTGATCTACTGTGCATGCAAATGTGAGCTAACAAGCTTTGCAGCACCAGGGAAATATGAACAACAAACCATGCCCCGAGACAAGAACATGGCATCAAGAACGGTGCTTTTAACTTTTAGTTTGCAGCTTTAATGAAAATCCCTTGACTGAAGTTAAAAGCAAAACTAATAGCACCCTGCAGTTATGTTGCTCTAATTGGAAAAGTGAAAACAGAAAAGAAAATAGATTCTTAGAGAGAGAGAGAGAGAGAGAGAGAGAGAGAGAGAGCAAAGGAGCAGGAAAAAAAAATCTTCAGGGACGCTTCAAGCAGGAAAAGGTGTGTGGTGCTCACCTGATTTCCTCTGAGTCTTGCTTCTCTCCTCCCTCTGAGCCACTCTCTCGTTCTTTCTGTCTCCGAGGTTCCAGTCAGACGGTAACGAAGCGCCAAACAGCCCAGGGACGGGGGGAAACCACTCAACGTGCGTAAGCGGTGTACCGTGCAGTGCGTTGTGGGAAAGCTGGGGCCAATTCCTCTGCTTTCTTTCTCTCCTTCTCTCTCTCTCTTTCTCTCTCTCTCTCTCCGAACCTCCCTCCCTCCCTCCCTCCCTTGCTATCTCTCCAGAATTAGCCTCTACACTACTGCCACCAATGCTGCTCAGGTTTCTATAGCAACACCCTCTCTCTCTCTCTCTCTCTCTCTCTCTCTCTCTCTCTCTTTCTTTCTCTACACCTCCATCATTTGCTTGCTCTCTTTCCAAAGGAAGCAAGACCAGACCTGTTGCCACATTTTTTTCCCCTACTCCTTACTTTAGGAACTGCTTAAAAGAGAAAAAAGAGGAAGGAAAGGAAATGTACGTGTGAATGGAAGCGTATGAAGAGACGATAGAAGGAAAGAGCGTCCTGGATGAGAAGGGCAAATATTCAGGCCACCATGTCAGCACTCTGCTGCTTACTTTAACAGTCTTAACCCCACGCTAATCAGCACCTTGGCATCTGTTTCTGCCTACTACCGGGCCCCTGTGCTGTTTGCATGCACACACACATATACACACACACACACACACACTTGCTAAAGTTTGTATTTAAACACAGCATGTCTTTGCAATTTTATGGAGGGTATGCGGGACCATATTGCATTACATACAGACTGGAAATGGAGCACTGTATTGTTTGTTTGCTGCAAAATTTGAATACAGTTAGTCACACACACACACACACACTCAAATTTTTCAGCACTTGGAAGAGACCTTGGGTTGAGTTCCAGGAATCGGCTTTTGGTTGCTCTTACCAGCACTCAGCTGCTTCCTTCCCCCTTCAGTTCAGTCTGTTGGAGAATGATAATAACACACACACACACACACACACACACACACACAGTCTTTACTACTCTATTATTCTCACTATAGGAATTGGTATTAACCTATATGCAACTGTCCATAAATAATACCATGCCTACAGGTAACCATAACTATGACAACTAAACAAACAAACAAACAAATAAATAAATATAATAAAATAAAAAAAAATTAAATATAGATTAGAAATATTAAGTTAAAGGTTGAAAGTTAAATATTATTTTAAGTCTGGAAAGAAATGATTCAATATTATTACATATTTATACATGGAATATTCAACAATAAGAATAAAAATGAAATTACTTTTATCTTGGCATGTATCAAAAATCCTGCAATGAAGAAACAAAACAACACGAAACACATGGGAATTTAAGTAACAGACCAATTTAATGTGGCATAGAAATATGTATTAAGTACTAGTACAGTTACCCAAAGTTAAAAGCTCAATATAGACGCAAATAAAAGAAATGTGATAGACGTCTTGTGACATTAACCCTAACAGCATGGCTATATTCAACTAAATGAAATTATAATAGTTTTTGTGTAATTTGTGTGTCAACTGGGTGAACTCAATCCTCTTAACCTTATTAGAGGTATATCTCACCAACCTTAACCATAATCTCAGTAACTTTATCTTTAATCTCAGTAATCTTATCCATAATCTCACTAACTTTATCCTTAATCTCAGTAATCTTAAAGATGATCTCAGTAACTTTAACGTTAATCTCTGCAACCTTTATCCTCGTAACCAGAACCTTAGTCCTGGAAACCTAAACCACAGCCTCAGTATCCTTATCCTTAATTTCATTAACTTTCTCAGTAATTTAAGCATTAATCCCAGTTACTTTAACCTTACTCCCGGTAACTTTAACCTTAATCTCAGTAACTTTAACCCTAATCTCTGTAACCTTAGCATTAAACCCAGTAACTTTAACCTTAATCCTGGTAACCAGAACCTTAATCCCAGTAACCTTAACCATAACTTTAGTAACCTTGACCTTAAGCTCAGTAATTTAAACGTTAATCTCTGCAATTTTAACCTTAATCCCAGTAACCAGAACCTTAACCTTAGCAACCTTAACCATAACCTCATTAACCTTGACCTTAATCTCAGTAACCATAACCTCAATAACCTTAACCATATTCTGAGTAATTTTAACCATAATCTCAGCAAAAAAACCATTAGTGTTGTGATGGAAAATGGTGCAGGAACACTATTTAACTTAATATTATTTTTGTTAAACTGTACACAGTGATCGTAAATTTACTAGAAGGATACTAGTTGTGAAAAGAGTAGATAGTGCTATCTACCCTAACCGGAACTTACAACTAAATTACAAAGCCTGACCTAACCCCATGAACTCTAACCTTAATCTTTGCACCTTAAGAGACGTTAGGGGCAAAAGCACTATTTTTGCAAGAAAAATCATCCTGTGAAGCTAAAACAGAATTCATGAATACACATGAAGACTTGCACATACGAGCCTGTTTCTCTTTATGAACGCATGAATAATTCCTGCTAGATGTTTATTTATTCAGAGATAAATATTGAAAGCTGGCAATGCGATGACCTCAAGGTGTGTTTAAAAAATGGCACAAGAGAATATCATGAAGCCAAGTGTTAAATTATGTAGCGCTATGGTCACGTGACCTCACACTCGTCGAGGGTGAGAGGGAAACCCTGGATCACCATGGAAACTGCTTCCACTCGTTCTTAATCACAGTAATTAACACAAGACTTTTTGGTTCATACATGTTTAGATGATTATAAAGTTTATGAGATGTTTGTGTTGGCTGGCTGCATGCATGTGGTGTGTGGTTTTACATACGTCCTAATCCCTGAATCGTTTTCCGCTTGTGGTGAGGCAGTTTGTCACTCCGTAACTGAACCTCTGGAAAAGAAGACAGTCAGTGGTGTAGATTTCTGTCTTCAGTCAACGGGGTTGTGTTTTGTCTCCAGCAAAGTGCCAGCATTTATATTTCTGGTATTCAGCAGACACCCTTATTCAGATTGACTTACAACTGATCTCATTTTATACAACTGAGGGTTAAGGAACTTGCTCAGGGGCCCAGCAGTGGCACCTTGGTGGACCTGGTATTCAAACTCACAACCTTCCAATCAGTTGTCCAACACCTTAACCCCTAAGCTACCACATCCTATCAGAAAGCTAAATCTTTACATGTAAGAAAAAAATAATGGAAATGACATATGAAGAAGTTTTTGTCCAGTCCAGTAAAAGTCCAGTCAGATGGTGAAACTTGACCATGGTTGAGTGACGTAGTCCATGGCGGCCATGTTTATCTGCCGTCTCAATGTCTCTGGCGAGATTTTTCATAAAGAAGGATCTCGGCACAGCCCCGGATTATTCACAAATCCATCAAACACCCCACTCTGATGCTATTTATCATATTGGGTGCACATACATTAGGTATTCAATACATACAGTACATACTGTACTTCCTGTGTTGCGGAGTTCCTTCTCCTTCTCTGCTGAGCAGCATGATACAAACAGAATAAAGGAATAAAGAAACAAATTCATGTTTTAGAAGAAGTAGAAGAAGAAGAAAATCAAGGGGAAAAAAACATTCAGAAACGTCAGGATTGTTAGCATGGGGTGTGAATTCAGGACCTGATAATTCCTCAAGCTCAGCTACATCACTCGAGTTCATGACTGGTCTCAACTTGAGAAAAAGTATCCTAGGTTTCTCTGTGTTTAGTAACTTCTTGTCATATTTTGAATTAATGAATGAAGTTCTAATAATATATTTTAATATAGACACTCTAAAGGCAGTTACTAAGGATGCTGCAATGACATGTTAATAGTCTTTCTGTATCTGACAGTCGCATTGTTTATGATCTATATATTTGAAGAAAGTGGTTCAGTCTCAGTAACTTTAACCCTGATTTCAGTAACCTTAACTTTAATATCAGTAACTTTAACCTTAATCTCAGCAACCAGAACCTTAACCTCAGTAACCTTAACCTTAATCTCAGTAACTTTAATCCTAATCTCAGTAACTTTAACCCTAATCTTAGTAACTTTAACCTTAATCTCAGCAACCAGAATCTTAACCTCAGTAACCTTAATCTCAGTAACTTTAACCTTAATCTCAGTAACTTTAACCTTAATCTCAGTAACTTTAACCATAATCTCAGAATCTTTAACCCTAATTTCAGTAACTTTAACCTTAATCTCAGTAATGTTAACCCTAATCTCAGTAACCAGGACCTTAACCTCAGAAACCAGAACCTTAAACTCAGTAACCTTAATCTTAAAAACCTTAATCTTAATCTTCCTATCTATCCATCAGTATTATTTCCTTGTCATTCTGAATGCCGCTTATATTTGTTTACATCCTTAATACATACAAAGACTTTGAATCTGGTTTGTATATATATATATATATATATATATATATATATATATATATATATATATATATATATATAATGCATACTTCTTTCTGTTAAATAATAAATACTGTAACAATGTAAGCTAATGCTAAAGTTTATAATACTGTCACAATTGTAAGGCTCAAAGGAAAAAACAGCATTTATTCTACTAATTCTACTAATCTACATACATCTACAATACAACTGAGCACAAACCTAAGCTTCTTTACAGCTAAAAATTCTCCACAGAAACAAAGAATTAGCGAAGAAACATCTACCACAGTTTCCACAAATCAGGATTCAAAAAGAGAGCTAGAAAAACGTTGACTATCAACATGTTGCAGAAATTCATGTCATGTCTTCATTCCGAATGTTTAATCCTTTATTGAGCTGCATGCTAGCTAGCACAAAGGGCTGCTCTGATGCTGTCGCTAGGTTAAGCTTTGCTAACACACAGGGGAGAAATAACAGCAGGTTAACGTGTGGTGGTGGAATATTTTACACGCTGGTATTGATTGACTTGGTGATTTAGCCACTGATGTGTTTTTTTTTTTTTTTTCCTGAAAGATACCTAGCGTTAATGTTAGGTATTGTTAGAATGCTAATAGTGGAATGCTAATATTGTGTTAATAAGAGTTAATAAGAGTGTGTTTTTTGAGTTTTTGACATTCAAAATCGTGTGTGTGTGTGTCTGTAGGGTATGTCAAACCCAGCCTAAGAGTTTGTGAAGCAAGTGAGTGTGTGTGTGTGTTGCTCAAAATACACTGAGATGGATTTTTGCTCATCCCCATCTGTGTGTAGCGTATATATGTGTGTGTGGGGGGAGTTGTCTAGTGTATGTCAAACCATGCTTAAAGCATGTGTGTGTGTGTGTGTGTTATTGATCAAAATGTATTTGGATGGATTTTTGCTTATCCCTATTTGTGTGTAGCAGGTGTGTGTGTGTGTGTGTAGGGTATGTCAAACCCAGCCTAAGAGTTTGTGAAGCAAGTTTGTGTGTGTGTGTGTGTGTGTAGGGTATGTCAAACCCAGCCTAAGAGTTTGTGAAGCAAGTGTGTGTGTGTGTGTGTTATTGATCAAAATACACTGAGATGGATTTTTGCTCATCCCCATCTGTGTGTAGCGTATATATGTGTGTGGGGGGGGTTGTCTAGTGTATGTCAAACCATGCTTAAAGCGTGTGTGTGTGTGTGTGTTATTGATCAAAATACATTCAGATGGATTTTTGTTTATCCCCATCTGTGTACAGGGTACATGTGTGTATGTGTGTGATTGTGTAGTGTATGTGAAACCCTGCTTAAGGGTCTGTAAAGCTAGTGTGTGTGTGTGTGTGTGCATGTGTGCGTGTGTGCGTGTGTGCATGCACACCACCACCTGCGACCCCTTCAGCCTCCTGAAGCTCCCGTCAATCATGTGTCCCAGCAGGGACTCTCATCGATTCTACTGTCCATCCCGTCCTCTCCTTCTTCCCACTCTGTCTCTCCTCCCCCTCACTTTCTTTTGCTCTTCCTCCTCGTCGGCTCTTCCTCCCTCCTACGTCTCTCCTTCACACAGACCTTGCACGCCATTCAGACCGTGGGTTTGTCACAAGGCCATAAATACAATAAACCCAAGCGGGAATTTAACAAGGAATCAAAGATGCTTTCATAAGTCTTTGAGATGGTCTAAAAAAAAAAACTTCGATTTATATCTGAGCTTTTTTTTTTTTGTGGAGAATACGATTAGGTTTGATGAAAATTAAATCAGGATGAAACGTACCGAGAGCACAAGAGCTGCAATCTCTGCTCTATCAGAAAAGGGTGTAATAAGAAACCTGTCGTTTTGCAGGAAGATTTTTAATCAAGTATCTGCTGAAACTGAAAACCTACAGCGCTACCTCTCCTAATGGCTTTAGTACTCACAAACCGAATCATCCGGCGCATTCATCTTTATAAGCACTAGGATTCTATTTTCTTCTTTCTTTTTTCTGCCGATCATAAGCACACAGGAATCCGTGTCCTTTTTCCGTCAGTTGCTCAGACGAAATCGTTCTCTTACATATCATGCAGAGATTCATGTTTTTGCAATATCTTTGTGTCTTGGACGCTGTGAAAACTATAAAATGTACTCTAAGAAAATATCAACAGTACGAACTACAGCATCTTTCAGCAATATTAGAAACTCTTTGAAATTGACCAGATCATGAAGATGGCCTACCTGGTTCCCCAGAGCAGTGTGTTGAGCTGTTGAGTTTGTGTTACAAGGTTTGCTAACAGCAGAGAGAGTGAGAGCAGTTCTTCTCAGCGAGCACTGAGACCAGTGGCTTCCTTCGTGGACAAGTAAAAAAATAAAAAGTGCTTGTGAAAAAACGTAATAAAAAACAAACAAAAAAAAAACACCATTTTTTCACGCTTGCATTTCATTATTTTTTAAAATCTAATTTCTATTATTAGGTGTTTTCATCTCTAACATTATTCTTTATTTATTCATGGTAACCTGTCTGTATTTTTAGCCTTATGTGTATGTAGCACTTTGGGGGTCATGATTGGTGGAGACAAAGGCAGATGCAGGCAATCTATTATATAAAGTGTAAAACAAACAGAAAACAAAAAACGAAGACTAATGCCCAGTTCACACTGTACTACTATCTAGGATAGCATTCAGTCATTGCAGTGTTCACATTGCAGGATGGATCGGCGACCGGAGCTTTCACACTGCATGACTTCACAATAGGAAGAATCGCCGATGACTCTATCTGGTCACCAAAATGCGTTTCACAACTGATATGATAAAGGAATTATGCAAGATCACACGTGAGATCAGAGTTCTCGCGCTAGACTGGAAATGGTGCCATGCAAAAAGTTTGCAAGCCAAACGGTCTGTGCGGGGAACAAGGGTTGTGCGTTCTGCATAATTGAACAAATGAATAATTTTGCAATGTGCTGCTGCTGATGCGGCTGGTCAAGCAAAGTTTTCTGCTTTATTTCTGATTGATGCTGCTGTAAAGAATATTTATTCTGATATAACTATATTTAAGACATTTTTTTTCTGATAAAAACCTATAAACTCTATTAAATATTGTGCTCCAACCGAAGCCGTGCTTGCTGATATCATGGTCTATAACTCCTCCCCGAACTGCCCGCTGTCCTGTATCTCGCGCTCTCATTGGCTGTAGGTCATCGCTCAGATCGAGTTATTGATCATTCACGCTGCATGATTGTCACTTGCATGCACGCGCTCCGCTTTGCCTTGATTTTGCAAAACTATTCGGCGACTGAAAAATCATGCAGTGTGAACTCGGCATAAGGGTAATCACACAGGATAAACATAATATATCATCGAAGATGACAACAACAGCGGTGACGATGACAATGATCATCAATGAAAATAAAAGTCTGACAAACACTGAAACTCAGTAGAGATGCTAATTAGTAGTAACATAAAACTGGGTGACTGTTGTTTTAAATGTGCTTTAAAAATAAATCTTACCCTGATGGACGTCAGATATGAATCTACATAGGAAAAGATGGTTTAACCATCCATCCATCCATCCATTTATTTTCTATATCTAGTCTCAGGTAACCTGGAAACTCTCCCAGGGGACACTGGGCACAAGGCAGGGGACACCCTGGACAAGGTGCCAATCCATCACAGGGCACAATTACACACTACAGGTAATTCGGAGATGGCAATCATCCAATCATACACAGACATGTCTTTGGTCTAGAGGAAGGAGGAAACCAGAGAGGGAACCCCTGAACCCAGACATGTCCTTAGGGTAGAGCAGGAACATGGAGTACCCAGAGGAAACCCCTGAAGCAAGACATGTCTTTGGCCTAAAGGTGGAAACCAGAGTACACAGAGGAAACACCTGAACAGGGACAAGTCTTTGGGCTAGAGGAGGAAACCGAACCGGAGTGCACAGATGAACCCCTGAAGCAAGACATGTCTTTGGCCTAAGGGGGAAACCGGAGTACCCAGATGAAACCTCTGAAGCAAGACATGTCTTTGGAGTAGAGCAGGAACCTGGAGTACCCAGAGAAATCCCCTAAAGAAAGACATGTCTTTGGTCTAGAGGAGTAAACCGGAGTGCCCAGAGAAAACCCCTGAAAAAAAGACATGTCTTTGGCCTAGGGGAGGAACCTGGAGTATCCAGAGGAAACCCCTGAAGAGAGACATGTCTTTGGCTTTGAAGAGGAAACCAAAGTACCCAGAGGATAGCCCTGAAGCAAGATATGTCTTTGGGCTATGCGAGGAAACTGGAGTAACTAGAAAAAAACCCTGAAGCAAGACATGTCTTTGGGCTAGAGAAGCAATCCAAAGTAACCAGAGGAAACCCCTGAAGTAGGACATGTCATTGGCTTAGGGGAGGAAACCGGAGTACCCAGAGGAAACCCCTGAAGCAAAACATATCTTTGGCCTAGAGGAGGAAACTGGAGTACCCAGAGGGAACCCCTGAACAAAGACATGTCTTTGGCCTAGAGGAGGATACCGGAGTAGCTAGACAAATCCTCTGAAAAACGACATGTCTTTGGGCTAGAGAACCAAACTGAAGTAACCAGAGGAAACCCCTGAAGTAGGACATGTCTTTAGGGTAGAGGAAGAAACTGGAGTACCCAGAGGAAACCCCTGAAGCACAGGGAAAACATGCAAACTCCATTCACATACACAGGGTGGAGGTTTTGAGTCTAACCATAAACCCCAGAGGTGTAAGGCAGACATGTGAACTACTAAGCCACTATAACACCCCTGGGCTAATAATACAAACATCTGATGAATATGTAGCATAAATAAATTACATGTCATTGTGTGATTAGCTTTGTGAAACAAGTTTTTTTTTAATGCAATCAATGAACATTTCAACCTTAGTATTATAGCATAATATATTCCTTATGTATGACTTTAAAGACCAATTCAAATTTTACAGGAGATCATTTTTTTATGTTTTTGCAGTGCAATTTCCTGTTCCTTTGCTGCCCACATTCCATTAAACATATTGAGACTTGCTATCATACTTAAGGGCATTCAATGCAACAAAGAGTAACAAAATGTAATGTGGAGGCCAAATAAAACGTTCCTCCCACCATCACTCCAAGCTCTGGAACCATGTGTATCCATGGGAACGGGCGATGAAAATAAGATTGATTGAGGGAATTTCTGTTGACAGATAATGATTAGATTGCTCGCTCCAGGGAGAGCTAAAAGAGAACATCAGGCGGGTAAAAACCCAGGTGTATCTTGCGCATACCCGTGTCTGTATATGTCGATCAATGTGTTTTTTGTTTTTATGTTTTTTCATAAAAAAAGGTTTTGTTGTTCTTAAAAAAGTACAAAACTGTCTACGCTTAATAAAATACATTTGTGTGAAGATGAAATCAGGGGGGAAAAATCATAACAAAATATAAAACTATTCCTACAATAAACAATATTTTAGACGAGTGACATGTTTGTCAAAAAGTTAAATCCAAAACAAATTTTTTGTAGAAAAAATTTCATGAAAAGAAAAGAAATTAAGGCTCACTGAACTCAACTCCCAGGTTTATCGTCGTTCTACATCGCCCTGCTTTTCAAGCAGGGTTTGGGAATATACAGTGTGTAACGTCAGATTATGAATAGACATGATTAATCCCAGGTAAAGTGTGAAACGTGAAAGAAGATATCCCAGGATCTTGTTTAGCCGGAGCCAGGGGGGGTATTTCAATTAACCCAGATTCTTATATAATTTTTTATTGAAAAGTGATGAAAATATGATATGTAAATCAGGGAATCTGCCATACTACCACTACTACTCTAAGTGCTATTCAATTCCACAATGTGTGCTTATGTGATGCATTTCGGCATTCATCCAAAAACCATAGTGCGAACCTGATACTTTGTTCCATAAGTGACAGAATTGCCCAGACCAGCAGCGCTGCCCTGCTGAACGCTAGCTAGTCAAATATCCACAGAGACGTGACAAGGCTGAATTTACTGCTGTGCATCACATCTTCTTAATTTGTTGCAGATGGTGTAAAAGATGCTTAATTCCATAGCGACACTACAACTAAATCCAGACCACACCGTGGAAACGATAAAGGAAATGACTTAAAACGTCGTCAGAACGCGTGTGTACCGGGAGCCACCTTGGGTCTGATCTCTATCTGCTTCAAAACTGCAATGTTGGGGGGTTTTTTTCCTCGAGAGTAGAGACAATTATAACTTGCAGTTGCAATTCTGTCAATTAGTTCAGGTATGATTTTGGACGCGCTGTTTGCTAATAGAAAGGAGATATTTCTTAACTCGTCAAGATTTCTGGTCAAGAGGTTTCATGTGGTTAAAAAATTGAGCTCATAAATGATTTTGCACCGACGTC
This sequence comes from Hemibagrus wyckioides, assembly GCF_019097595.1. Lineage (NCBI taxonomy): Eukaryota > Metazoa > Chordata > Actinopteri > Siluriformes > Bagridae > Hemibagrus > Hemibagrus wyckioides. The sequence goes on from NC_080729.1 coordinate 4,564,725, forward strand.
TTGAGAAAAAAGAAAAAAAGAAAAGTGGATTGAAGATGTGATAGGAACTTTGACCTCAATATCAATCTATATAATTATACTGAGCCTTACAAGAGGTGTTAAGGGGTGAAAGAAAAAGATGTTCTATTTCAAAAATCTATTTTAAAGTTCAGGGGTGCTTTAGATATTAGTAAGAGTGGTTTACCTTAAATGAATTCTGAGGGAAAGCTCCTTTTTTCGATTTTTTTCCACACTATTTCTGAGCCTCTCTCTTTCTCTCTCTGTCTCTTTGCCTCTCTCTCTCTCTCTCTCTCTCCCTCTCTTTCTAAACAGCAGTGATGTTTGACATCTTGGTTTTAGTCAAAAAGCCTATTTTTCAGCAGTGTACCTTACATCACAAGGTTTTAATAACACATCACTCTCGTCTTCTCGGTCTCAGTGTCTCTGTGTGAGATTGACACCCTGTATGTGTGTTGTGTCTGAGCAAACAATCAGGGTTGTTATGCAGCCTGAGCGAGCATGACTTTATCTAGAGGCAGCAGAGTTAAGATTTATGATACTTGTAAGGTCCATTTTGTTTTAGGTGTGGCCAATATTGAGGTCTCTGCTGTGCCGTGCGGTTTTTTACACCAGGTAGCCAGGCTGACGGGCTCTTTATCATATTAATGAGGTCGTTATGGTCCAGGCCACCAGCAGACAGTGTCTGCCCTGAGTGCCACGCAGGGTAATTCAATAAACAGAGACAGAGAGAGAGAGAGAGAAAGAGAGAGAGAGGGACATGATGAGACAGAGACTCAGAATCCTTTGTGCCTAAACATAAATCCTCACAGAGACCACCATTTTGACATTCATACTCCATCAAGCCTTATGTCCCGATGCTAAATAGTATGATTAATATTAGGAGCAGAAGAAAAACCCTTCTTAGTTGTTAATAATAATAATAGTGCTTGTTTGCATGTTTGTTAATTGATCAAACGGGTGATATGAACTGATTGGATACATGAAGGATCTGTACGAATCTAGTAGGCCAATCAGACGGGAGGAATTCAATGTATAACACTGTGTACTCTTACCCATGCTATGCTACGTTCACACATACAGTGACTCAGCAATGAAGTAACCAGAGATTGTTCATGTGTGATGAAGGCTGCTGATTTTTAGCAACATAACATCAGTGAATGCTGAATGCAAATACGTAGCAATACTGCTTCTCCTTCAACTCGTATGATAAAATGTGTATATATACATATGTACATATACAAATATCAAATCTCCCACCAGAATTCCAAATGCTACTTGCTCCACCCGCTGATACTATGGAATCCACTTGTAGGAACGTTTACTGGCGACTTCATAGCACAGCGACTGCTGACCGGTAATGCTTCATTAATAAGGAAAGTGAATGAGAAAGAGAATAGCTAGATTGATTTGAGCTGGCTACAATACAAATAACCACTCTTTACAACTGTGGTAAGCAGAAAAGCAATTCGCAATGACAACAAAACGTCAAAATGTAAAGGGTTACAACAGTAAAAGACCACATTGGGTTCCATTCCTGTCAGTCAAGAACAGAAATCTGAGGCTATATGATTCACTTCCTTTCAAATTTTGCGCACATCTACAACTATGGATGGTGAGAAGAACCCGGTATCTTTATCAACATAGCAACATCTGCTTAGGAAACCTAAAAAAAGGACAAATATTATGATATTCTGAAATGACTCCACATCATGAACATCGATCCTGAAAAGACAGAACAAAATCAAACAGTAAATATGATTTTTTTTATGCTAATACAGCAAAGACAAAAATACCAAGCTGTAACAGACTTGCTCATAACACGACAGACGGGTGTCTCCTAAATATTTTGCAAGTCAAACAAATTAAAGGTAGTGTGAAGCACCAGACTAAATTCATAATGCATGAATAAACTGAATAAACATATAAAACTATCACAGCCCCCCCACACACTCTGATATTGGTGATTTTTTGGGGGGGAGATACTGTTGATTTCTGGACTGCTGTTGCTATGCCTACATGAAAAGTCTTTTGGCTATTTCAGGCTGTGGTCCAAATTAGGCTTTTTTTCATTTTTCATCAACCTCCATTTAACATCTAAAACAGTAAGAGGTGGCCACATGTTCAACTTCTCAGATAAGTGCTGAATGAGGGCAAACAAATGTTCAAATATCACCCGGCCAATCAGGTTCCAGCTTGAATATATAATGTAATTCAAAAAACAAAACAAAACTGGATAGCCAGCTAGTAATATGTTATTTAGTATTAACATAGTGCCCCATACAAAAGAAAGCACAATCTTTTAATTATTTAATAGTACTAGTATTACTGATTTGATGCAAGGGCCATCTGTTGCTCTAATCACCCTACTCCATCATAAGCCCTGGCACGTTGTCCATAATTACACATAGTCTAGCAAAACATGTTAAATAAGCCACTTGTATTACAAAGCCAATTATGAGTTCTCTCCAGCAGGTCTTGGGTCTTCCCCGGGGTATCTGTCCAATGGGACGTACCACTCTACCTCCTGGGGGATTCTTCTGGGGAGCAACCAGATGTTCCCAAGCCAATTGTGAGTTCTGTCGAGCAGGTCCCGGGCCTTTCTTAGCATATCTGTCCAGTGCAACACACATGATATCATTTTACCTCCTGGGGGATCCCCAGATCCCAAGTAAATTGTGAGTTCTCTCCAGCAGGTTTTGGATCTTCCCTGGAATCTCTGTGTAATGGGACATTCTGGATAACACTATACCTCCTAGAGGAATTCTCCTGGGTGATCCCCAGATGTTCCAAAGCTGATTTGAGAGTTCTCTCCAGCAGGTCTTGGATCTTCCCCAATGGGACACACCTGATACCACTCTACCTCCTGGGGGATCCCCAGATGTTCCCAAGTCAACTGTGAGCTCTCTCTATCAGGTCTTGGATCCTCCCTAGGATCACTGTCTAATGGGACACACCTGATACCACTCTACCACCCGGGGGATCCTGCAATGTTCCCAAGTCATCTGTGAGTTCTTTTGAGCAGGTCTTGGGCCTTTCCCAAGATCACAATCCAGTGGGACATATTGGGTACCGCTCTACCTCCTGGGTGATCCCCAGAAGTTCCCAAGCTGATTTATGAGTTTTCTCCAGTAGGTCTTGGGTTTTCTCTGGAGTCTCTGTTCAGTGGGACACACCTGATATCACTCTACCACCTGGGGGATCCCCAAATGTTCCCAAGTCAACTGTGGGTGCTCTCCAGCAGGCCTTGGATCTTCCCCAGGATCTCTGTCTAATGGGACACAACTGATACCACTCCACCACCTGGGGGATCCCCAAATGTTCCCGCATCAACTGTGAGTTATCTCCAGCAGGTCTTGGGTCTTCTTTGTACTCTCTGCCCAGTGGGACATACCTGATACTGCTCTACCCGGTGTTGACTGGAGGGCTCCCTGCGAAGTGCTACACACCCTACAGAGGACATAAAAAATTCCACTACCTTTTTTCACAACCTTATATTTTCAGACCTCTTACACAAACTTGAACGTGACTTGGATGAATATGTGCACATCCACAGCCCATGGATCTTTCCCAGGAATGAGCCGACTTGCTGGGGCTCCCGAGAGGCAAAACAGAAGAGTTCACTGCATTGTCAGGAGATTGTGAGTTTGAATCCTTACAATAAGGGATCTCAAGGTTGGAAGTGTTGATATATTCTCCCTCCCCTGGAGAAGCCGGAATCCGTGGCTGGGGAAAGAGAATTCTGGATTGACCTTCTCAGCTTGTTGCCACCATGACCCCCAGCAGGAGCACTGCAAGAGAACGAATAAAGCTTAACAAAGCATTTTGTATCTATTATGAATTATTTAGTAACTACAGTAAAATGAATAGAAAAAGCATGTAGGAATGTAGGAAGAATGCATGTCGGGAACTGACGACAGCTTTCAGGAGACTTAATTGAGCAAAATAAACCTAATAAAAATAGTATCATTTTACCTTGAACATTTTGAGCAACAAACACCAACTTATTTGGATTTCATAATACTTCAAGTCATAACAAGAGATATAACAATGAATCCCAACCTTCACCCTAAAGCTTAACCTGTTTTTCATTTTTGAGATGAAAATCTTCATGAACTTAATTATAAAACCATGTCCCCCCCCCCTCCAGTGTATTTGATTCCAGTCAGATTTGCAACTGGCTTTTCCTGTTTCTACACCACTCAAGTTTTGCATTTTCAGGCTTGAAGGAAACACACCTCTGTCTAAGATTTAACTGCTGTGCTCTCGTGGTGCACCACATATCCTATTTAGGCAACCAAATTTTTATGTCTGCCATTTTGGAAGGCTAGACTGTGGTTACTGCTGCGACATAACAGTACATTACCATCTCTTACTGCTTTATCTCTGAAAACAGGATGAATACTTTGGAAAACGATCTTGAGTTTTGAATTCAGCAGCCTAATGTTCTATGTAACAGCTTTGCTAATTTATTCAGATGTGTGCCTATAAAACAGCACTGTACAGAGCTGGGGATGAGTTTAAAAGCCTTAGAAGTAGAATCTTTGTGTTATTAATATACATAAATCTGTAGGAGACTGGATCTAAAAAGGTAAAACAACATGCATGATATAGGATCTTAATCAGGAAAAGCTAGATGAGATTCATCCATATGTAAGAATTTAATCTTTGCCCAGAAATTTTTGTTGCTTCTGCTGCACAAAGAAACGTATAAAGGTATAATCTTCAGCGATGTAGAAATGTCTTTTGTTGCACGTGAGCACACTGAATGCAGTGCTGAAAGTCCCTGCTGCAGTAATGCGGAGGCTGAGGTACGAATACTGCATTGTCTGCTCAAAAGCAGTGCTACCTAGAGAAAGCCAGTGAACTGCTGATCCATGTTCTCTTACTGAGTGTGGAGCTTACACATTTTCATACACACACTTTCAACGTCATTCAGGAAAGGGAATATATTCGTGTATGATTTAGATGTGGAACATCATACGACGCGGCTATAAAAAGAATATTTTCTGGAATATTCTGTCCGTTATTTGTTTCTTTCACATCTGACATCTTATTCAGAGTATCATGAACACCGACTGACAATCATGAGAAGTGAGATTAATATACAGGAGTAGAGGAAAACGCAACAGGGTGTCGTCAATGTTTGCGGATGTGTGGGGGAGATTGAGAAAAACGTGTGCTTGTAAATGGATTTTAACGCCCAGACGAAACCAATCGGAAATATTCATGAACAACCGTGTTTGACAAGTGCTTAAATTTTAAACCGGAAGATCAACGACTACACCGATGCGTCTGCTCCTGCTTTGCTTCCTGCACAAACAAAACACCCACCATCGAATTTAATAACACAAAAAGTTTCCACTGTGTCTGTGCCGCGAATCAGCATCTGTTTTATTTCCTGTTTTATTATTATTACTTTGAATATACAAGTGGCTTGAATTTATTCTTAACAATTACAATGAAACCCTGGTGAGGTCATGGCACATGGCAGGAGTTGTCTCAGGAAGAAAAGGTTAAGTACAGTAAGTAGCAGTGAATAATGTGATGCAGATGTCGTGTGAGGAGGAAGAAATTTTAGTAACTGGGCAGCACTGGTTGGTGGATTTTGTTTTCCACCATGGCATGGGGTTTCTGGCAGGAGAAATGAAAACAAATGAATGATTTTTATTCGGACAGACTGGTTACTGAAATGATTATAGACATGATGAGAATCATTATTTAAATCAGCTCCCTAGTTCAGTAGTCAGGGATCAGGGAGTCGGCCATTTTAAAGTCTCTCTCTCTCTCTCTCTCTCAATCACAAAATCTCTTCCAGTGCCCAGAAACATTCGCTTACTAAAAAAATCCCACATTGCACCGCAACAACCAGGAAGAATCGATGCTCACTGTGTTCCCTTAGCAGAAATGATGTCCTATTTTTCAAAAACCTCTCACATGGAACAAAATGTTGGACGGACTTTGACTACAAATACAGTATAGCTTGTTAACATTGTCGTAACTCTCGAATGATGAGCAATTTTTAAATCTGACTTTATGTATACACTTTGTTTGAGTCGTACCGCTTCTAAATGTTTAAAACGACTATCCACTAGCTACTAGTTTACGATCCTGCTTGAAGACCCATGACAAAAATGCGTGTGATTAAGTGAACACATTAATATGACGCATAAAACTTCAGTATTTTATATGTTTGGGTTTTTACAGTGACTGGAGGGGAAATTGGCGGAAATTGAGTCATCGTTGTCCCAGTGTGGACTGAACCAGAGTCTTTGCCTGAACTTGTGTACACAGTCTACTGAACGACGGTCTCGAGAGTACATTGAGTACATTTTTAGGAGGTACATTTCCTAAAGTAATGGCACTTTCTTTGAATTGTAGAACTGTTTTAATTTATAACAAAAATCCTTTACTCTAGAAAGACTTCTACATAAAGGCATTTCTTTTGATAAAAGGTTCTATTGGTTAAGAACAGAACCCCAGCGTTCAATATAGAACCACTGGAAATGTCTTTTAGCACCTTAACATAACACTTTTCACGCTAGCTAGTTAGTTAAGCACTGCTGCTACAGCTGTTTTCGTGCAAACTGCATTTTCAATACTTATAACATTCATTTTATTTGAACAGTCAGCTTGATGAGCCTGAAAACACACTCGCAAAAATTTCACCGAGTGTTTCATGATTCACCTGGACTGTACTGGGCCGTACCGCGGAGCTGTCTCTTAATCCGCGGGAAGCCTGCACTCGTCTGCTGCGTCCAATTAAGCTGAGCAATTCTGACGAAGTGAGAAAAAAGCTTAAAACTCTGCCGGCTGAGGTAGAGAGGGGGAAAGAGACAGAGAGGAGGAGAGAATCGAGAGAATAGAGAAAGGGATGATAAGGATGAGGACATAAAAGCGGGACACACTGTGCCAATATGACAAGACGAACAAGGTGGTGATATATATGTAAATGAAGCTGGGAAAAATCGAAATGGCAGGAGGAGTTAGCAGGGAATGAGCGACGTTACAGCCTAAATCACCTTCTCGATAGCTTTCTGACAGTGATTTATGAGATAAATAGCGGCCCGACTCTTTCAATCTTGCCCATTAGTTCTCATCAGCGACAGAGCAAGAGAGCAGGATGTCTCCATTATAGCGAATTATACACTCCTCACATCCTTAGTTGACTTTTTTCCCCAGTACTAACTTAAACAATGTGGTTTTATAATATTCTTACATACAAACTAACACTGCTAACCAAGTCGCTCCTCAAGTGAGCCGATATTTATTTTTTTCTTTGGAAAAGGAAAAGCTTTTAGCATCGATGATATTTGGGCGAAACGTTAACAGACTCCGGGCCATGTGACCTCTTTCTGTTGCCATGGAGATGTCCATTAAAATACAAAACAGGCTCTTTCATCAGCACTCAGGTAAATGTTCCTTTTCAGATTCTAATGGGACCTCATTATGAATCATGCCCACGGCTGACATGTAAAGTCAGCTAAATGTCTAAAAAGCCTGTTGAGCCAGTGGATTCCCTTCGCGGAGCACGTCGACGCACAACGTCACGATCCTGGCTCAGAAAACCTTGCGTAAATAACACAAATGCTAAGTTTGGTAGTTGTTGTTGTTGTTGTTGTTGTTGTTGTTGTCGTACCAGAGGTGACACGACGTATCGACGACTGGCTCACGTCTCCGGGGGTTGTGTATATAATTTAATGTGTAAAAATTTCTTTGAGTGATTCTCTTTCTGTTCTTTTTGTCCAGGCGCAATCTGTTCTTCCAGCAGAACTAAAAAGAAATGCTAAAGCATGGCCCAAACCGTTCTACCTCCAAGACAAACGGATGGTAGATTTATAAGGCGCTTCCACGAATTCCGAAGATTCCTCAGCTAAGTGTGTGTTTTCTCTTCTTTTTCTTCTTTTCCCTTTTTGGTTTGCTTGCAAACTGGACACACTAAAACCAGTGCTGCTTGGTGAAAGATATTTAAAGATGTTTTTTTGGATAGTGCGGGGTTTTCCATAACAGTTTGAGTCTGTTTATACAGCAAAGTTGTATAAGTGACAATTGGCTTATATAAAATACAGTTTTCGAGGTACACATTAAGGTTGGGATCCTGTAGGATGCAAAAAAAATTTAAGCTCAGTGGTTAAGATGTTGGATTAGGTCAGGAGGTTGTGAGTTTATATCCTTGATCTCTTGAGTAAAGTTCTTAAATGAGATAAATGTAATTTGTCTGGATAAAGGGGTCTTCCAAATGCCATAAATGTAAATAATTGGCATTTGGAAAGTAACTATGCCGTCCATTCATCCCACATAGGGAGCAAGTGGACTACTGATCAGAAATTTGTGAGTGCAAATCCCAGTGCTGCCACTGCTGGGTCCTTGAGCAAGGCCCTTAACCTTTACCTGCTGAGATGTATAGATATCTCAGGCGTCAGCAGGATACACTGGACGAAGTGCCAACCCATCACAGGGCACACACACACACACTCATTCACTCATGCAATCACACAATCACACACTACAGGCAATTTAGAGACTCCAATCAACCTAGAAGCATGTCTTTGGACTGTGGGAGAAAACCGGAGCACCCAGAGGAAACCCACCAAGCACGGGGAGAACATGCAAACTCCACACACACAGTGAGCGGGAGCGAGACGCCGGAGGTGTGAGGCTAACGTGCTAAACACTAAGCCACCGTGCCGCCCCAATACTGTTAATGTAAATGTAAAATAGTTCTGCACAGTTACTAAGCAAATTTTTACTATGAGGCTTGTTGAAAAACCAAAGCGGTCTATTAAAATTGATGGAAAAATACCACCAGAAACGAAAAATATGGCCAAATACATTTTTTATTAGAAATTATTACCTGTCATGGCTGGAATTTTTTACACTACTAGCATTTTTTAATTTTTGTATCTATCTTTTTCCCCCATTGATTTTGTAGTATTTCATTTGGTATAATGGTAGGGACCATATTACTCAAAAATTTTTCAAAAATGATTATTAAATCAAAAATAATGAAATAAAAATTATTATTAAATTCCAAGTGGATTTTGTCCAAGCCCATTTCTGGTTTAAATCCAAATACAGGTACAGAAAAAAACATTTAAAAGCAATTTAAATGTAAATATTTTTGGTTTCTGTGTGGGATTAACGTAGCACATCATTGTTACTCTATGAGCCTTACATTCCAGATGTTGGTGAGGAAAGAGATTTTCTGGAATCAAGATTTTCTGGAGATTGAAAGAAGTTTAGAAGAGAGTTTTTTGCACTCTTCGGGAGGGAAAATACACTCAGGGAGAATAGAATAGAATAGAATAGAATAGAATAGAAGCCTTACATATATACTTCTGCACAGTGAAATTCTTTCTTTACATATCCCAACTATGGAAGTTGGGGTTAGCATAGGGTCAGCCATGATACAGCACCCCTAGAGCAGTGAAGGTTAAGGACCCCAAGGCCCCAACAGTGGCAGATAAGCAGGGGGTTTGAACCCCAATCAACAATCCAGAGCCTTAACCACTGCCCCAAAACACAGCCTTTATCTAGGGGTAGCTCGACAATGCTGGGGCTTGAACACTGTTCCTCCAATAAACTAGCCAGAATTTGAGCCATCACCACCCCAAAACAGACTGCGGGGTCAGTCATGACACAGGGCCCATGGAGAAATGAGGGTTAAGGGTTTTGCTTAGGGGCCCAACAGTGGCAGCTTGGCAGTGCTGGGGCTTGAATCCCAATCCTCTGATCAACAACCCAAAGTTTTAATCACTTGTGCTACCACTGCCAGAAAACAAAGTGCAGGGTTAGCCACGATGCAGCACCCCTGGAGCAATGAGGGTTAAGTGCCTTGCTCAGGGGCCCAACTGTGGTCGCTTGGCAGTACTGGGGCTTGAACCCCTTTCCACCAATCAACAACCTAGAGCCTTATGTGTTACTTATTCATGAGTTAGCTAAAAGTCTATGTTAATGGAGCTAATTACTATGACCTTTAGCTTGAGGTTGCAGGTAATGTTGCTAGAACTAAACATAGATCATTACGTAATCATTTAAAAAACCAACATCTCAGCACTTTAGAGTGATTTTATCGCTATGGAATAAGACTCCAAGGCATAAATGTGTCGAATTCTCAAAACCGGTCGAATGCATCGTATCATTTCTGACCCTTTGATCATTTCCATCTTCAAGCATTGGGGCAGTTGCTTTTTATTTCTTTTCACTTTTCTCTAGGTCCTGCTCCACCATGATGACTAACCGAACCCTTCTCTGAATCCAGCTTAAGGCTTTGATATTTATCATCAATTATTCATCTTAGTTCATCATTAATTATTCAGCCATGTTCCTAGCTGTTTATTGACGTGCCTGTGGCACTGATCGACGCATGAGCCAGGTCTTGGCGTGCAGCATTCGAGTTGGCTTTAAGTCCTTCACCATCTGTCTCACACATTTTTCCGCTCAACCTCACACACACACACACACGCCTTTATGAGTGCAATAAATAAAGAGGCTAAGAGATCCCGACCACCTGAAATGGATATACCATTTCTTTCCACCTCACAGCTTCAGTAAGAGGTTTCAGAAAGACTGAAACAGGTGTCCAAACATTACTCACGCCACAGCGTGTGCACCTTCTCCTCCCGGCTCATCAGTGCAACGCTGTACAGAGCTTTATACCGGGGGATAGTGAGTGCATTTTCTGTTTCTGGGTCATACTGAGAGACGATATGAGGCTCACACGGGTGACCTGACCTCCAGAGTTTATGATCTCTTTTAGTGCAGGAGCTAAAAATAAAGGGACAGATAATGAGGACACCACCTAAACGTGTGGGAAATTAATTTATAGCCGTTTGTGTGTGTGTGTGTGTGTGTGTGTGTAAGAGAGAGAGTGAAAAAGATGTCTGTTTTCTATATGACAGTAAAAAAGACAAAATTAAATAAAAACATAAATAACTCATTCATTTTTTTTTTTTTAAATAAATAAAATAAACCGTAAAACACTTCTGGACTTTCTCAGCTATCACAGTAAATATACTAACTTTATTTGTGCATAAATAAAAAAAATATTAAGTGATATATTCGATTAAAGCGGAATACATCATCGCTGGATATGCTGCAAATACACTGATCAAGCATAACATTATGACCACCTGCCTAATAATGTGTTGGTCCCCCTTTTTCTGCCAAAACAGCCCTGACCCGTCCTGCACTGTGTATTCTGACCCCTTTCTATCAGAACCAGAATTAACTTCTTCAGCAATTTGATCAACAGTAGCTCGTCTGTTGGATCGGATCACACAGGCCGGCCTTTGCTCCTCACATGCATCAGTTAGCCTTGGCCGCCCATGACCCTGTCGCCGGTTCACCACTGTTCCTTCCTTGGACCACTTTTGATAGATACTGACCACTGCAGACCGGGAACACCCCACAAGAGCTGCAGTTTTGGAGATGCTCTGATCCAGTGGTCTAGCCATCACAATTTGGCCCCTCATCAAACTCACTCAAATCTTTACACTTGTCCATTTTTCCTGCTTCTAACACATCAATGTTGAGGACAAAATGTTGACTTGCTGTCTAATATATCCCACCCACTAACAGGTGCCATGATGAGGAGATCATCAGTCTTATTCACGTCACCTCTCAGTAGTCATAATGTTATGGCTGATCGGTGTATACACACATTCTGTCTTAAGGACCATTTATAATATAGTCAATTCATCTTCTAGTATGTTTTATGGGAGAAGGAGGGATAGATACCATAGATGTGTCCCAATTTGCATATTTAAACACTATTCTGCTCCATTTTGTAGTATAAATCATGAGAGATCAACAACAAGTACACTTCAGGAACCTGGATGATGCACTTATTCAACCTCAAAAGTATGGAAAGTTGGACACTCAATACTCACATCAGAAAAGGGGCGGAGCTACCAGACTCTAACACACACATTGTTGAGAACAATTTCACTCTAGTGGATGAGACGTCTTACAAAATTAGATTTATTTTTTTAACATTTTTAACAATTCTAGCGATCTGATCAGTAGCTTAACAAGCTGTTTTGAGTAGCTAGGGCAAGAACCTTCTGAATTTATTCAGCTAAGCTTAATAGCTAGCTTCATAAAGTTATATTTTTTAAACCATATACAGCATGTCATGCTAGGCTAACTTCAATGTATACCAGGTAAATAAGCTAGCATACTAGCATACCTTGATAACCCGGCTGCAGATTATAAGATTATATGTAAGGAATTTTATACAGCTCAGTGATAAGCTTTGTTTGTTTTTTTTAAGTACATATTTATTATATTAATTATATATATTAGTGTTCGGACCTGAAGCAGTGCACAGGAGTGGAAAATCTTAGAAAAGTCGTCCAACTTTGATCAAATGCACTTTAGCTAGCAAAAATAGACAGAAGCTGTTGCTGTTTTACGCCAGTTCACTAACACACACACACACACACACACACTCCAGCATGGCCCTTGAACATCTAATCCCAGGCCAAACTAATTCACTTATGACGATGTCCCCAATCCTGTTATCACCTAGCAAGCCAGAGCACAGGCTAAACCCACACACACACACACACACACACTTCATCAGGGGCAACACGATGTTCATCCCTGAGCTTAACACTCTTAACTCGTCTTACTGAGACTTTACACCGCAGGCGAGCACGGTTCCTCAGTGAGGTTAGGATCATTTATCATTTTCACAAGCGAGAAAGTGACGCCTGTCATTCAAAAGGATGCACTGGTTGTAATATGATATCGTTTCTATGGCAACCGCTAATACCTACCTTATACCAATCTAAAGCACTAGCAAAACAAACAGATTAATGAAGGTGTTGCTTTTTTTAAATAAATAAATATCATTTTAAAAAATTGTTTTTATTTATTTATTTTTTAGGATTATATATTTATTTATTATTTGTTTATTTATTTCAAAGTTTACTGAAGTAGTCTCCAGTGTCAATGCACTTTGTAATAGTTTGCCAGTTTTCCTCCACTGGAAAGTCTTCAAAATATTATAATTTTTGGTTCTCCAGTATCTATTTAAAAATATATATTTTTTTAATTAATTAATTAATTAATTAATTAATTAATTAATTAATCTTTTAAACTTTATTGAAGGAGACTCCAGAATCAGTGCTCTATTTAATATTTTGTTATTTTTCCTCCACTGGAAAATTTTAGGTTCTCCAGTAATTTTTTTTTCAAATAGTTAATTTTTTAAATAGTTTTTATTTATTTGTTTGTTTGTTTGTTTATTTATTTATCTATTTATTTATTTAAAAGTTTATGAAAGGAGTCTCCAGTGTCAGTGCTCTTTTTAATATTTTGTCATTTTTTCCTTCAAGATTTTATGATTTTTCGTTCTCCAGTAACTTTTTTTGATAGTTTAATTTTTAAAAAATAGTTTTTATTTATTTATTTATTTATTTATTTATTTATTTATTTATTTATTTATTTTAAAGTTTATGGAAGGAGTCTCCAGTGTCAGTGCACTTTTTAATATTTTGTCATTTTTCCTCCAATGGAAAGTCTTGAAAAATTTTTATGATTTTTGGTTTTCCAGTCACACAACAAGAAAAATATCGCTAAATTCCATAAATTTTGTTGTATTTTATACAATGACAACAAAATATCTTACCTTACATTACCTTATCAGAATAATCAATAGTTAGTTAGTTAGTTAATTAGTTAGTGGGATATGTAATTTTCCACTTATATCCAGCTAAGAATCCCAACATGACCAAAAATGCTCTAAACTGCACTTTATTCACGTTGTATCAAGTTCCAGAAAGATTTCACAGGTTCATCAGGTTTCATCAAATGTTCAAAAATATTACAATCTGCTCCTTAGAGCCAGATAAATATGATTAATGGAGAGAGAGAGAGAGAGAGAGCTCATTACCTCAGACATTTTCTGCCCTCTAATGGAAGGGTATTGGCTTCAGTTTGGCTCACAGCCATAACATTAACAGCCTGAAAGCAAGGACATGCTCCAGGAATAGTCTCGCTTTCAAAGGGCGAGTAAACATTTGTGAGCTAAAGTGCCATTGTGTAGCTTCCTTCATCATCGGCTCCTCAGATATGCGGGTTTAGAAGACGTTTAAGCTTGCATGAACTTCACTTTGTGGGTTTTGGCCGATTCTGTTCGAAACTAGACGAGAGGGATGAGACAGGTATGAGTGAGGTTAATCACCTGGAGCTTATCCTTTACTGCATTAAGCTCAGGTGTTTAAAGATACACAGCTGTGTTAATGCCACAAAGAGACTGGGTTTGAATCCATCTGACGCTTTCATACACACACTCAGAGACGACAAATATGTTATATATCACACAGAGAGAGGAAAAACAGAGATATGTATATTAATTTATACACACACACACACACACACAGACACACACACACAGGAGGTACATTACATCCATCTGTATGACATGTAGAAGCTGCTCTTGTTTGGTTTGCTAGAAAACAATTGAATTAAAAAATGTCAGATGAATGAAAACAAAATGTTCATGAAAAATTTTATTTGAAAAATGATCTAAACATAAAAAAAGTTAATGTTATTGTCAGAGAAACATTCAAAAAGTTATTTTAACAAAAAGATATGTTAGATAAACATAATTTTTTTTAATCTTAATGTTAATGAAATTTTATCTTAACAAATGTTAACTAAGCATGAAAGATTTTAATTTTAATGGCAACTGTTAATGTTAATATGAAATATTAGATAAGCAGGAAAAAAAATGTATTTATGTAATAAAAGCTAGCTGAACATAACAAATGTTATTTAACTAAAATTAAAAAAAAAATAATTAGGTAAACATGAAACAGAAAAAAAAATAACAAAAAAGTTATCTAATCCTTAACATTTTTAAATGAAAATTTTTGAAAACATGAACAAAAAATTAGCTAAACAACAAAAAAAAACCCTTAAAAACAATTTAATGTTAAAAAAAATTAGCTAAACATGAAAAATAATTATATAAACATAAAAAATTAATGTTAATGGCAAATGTATATGTTAATAAGAAATATTAGTTAATCACAAGAAAAATGTTATAAAACCAAAATCTAAACCTTGTAATGTAAAAATGTAACGTTCATAAAAAATGTTAGCTAGACATGAAAAAATATTATCTAAATATAAATGTAAAGTTAATGTTAATAAGAAATATTATTTAAACACAATTTTTTTAAATTAAAAAATAAAAATATTATCTAAACCTTAAAACAAATTAATGAAAAATCTTAGCTAAACATGAACAAAAAATGTGTCTTAAACATGAAAAAAATAGCTAAACAAAAAAAGTGCAAAATATATGAAAATATGTGAAAATATATTAAAAAAAAATATATTAAAATATATTATTTAAGCATAAAAAATGTAATGTCAATTTTAATAAGAAATATTAGTTCAACACAAAAAACTAATTAAAAAAGTGAAAAAAAATGAAAAATGTTGAACAAAATTTGAACAAAAAATGTTAGCTAAAAATATTTTTTTAAAAAAAACAGCAAACAAATAAAGTGCTATTCAAATGCAAAGAAAGTTATATAACACAAAAATATTATTGTTAATGACAGTTTTAGCTGAACTTAAAAAATATTAGGTAAACATAAAGCAAAAAAAGATCTAAACATTAAAAATTTTAATGAAAAATTTAATGTTAGCTAAACATGAACAAAAAAATGTTTCTAAAACAAGAAAAAAATTTGCTGAACAAAAAAGATGTTGTTTAAACCTTAATAAAAAATAAAACATAGCTTAACGTAAACAAGAAATGTTTAGCTAAGTATAAAAAAGTGAGCTAAGCGTGCTAAAATGTTTTTGAAATGTAAAAGAAGTCGTTCTTGTTTTGTTTGTCAGCTGTTTGTTTCAGCGTCTCCGAGACCAGGCTCGTGAAAGGTCAGACGTTTCTGGAGATCCGTTCAGGCTCTGGCGTGCAAACGCTCTCCAAACAGAGCCTTCTATGGACCGAGAAAAAAGATAGGGCAAAAAAAAGATAGAGAGAGAGAAGGCGTACAGTCTGCTTCTGAATAAATCCAACAAACGGGTGACATCATGCAACCACGAGTGTGTGTGTGTGTGTGTGTTTTCTCTCCGCTAACGTCATGAGTCGACTCAAGTGAGTCAGGTTTACACGCCAGCCTGAGGAAAGAAAACCAACACACAACCTCTTAACAACAATTAAGAAGAAGAAGAAGTGTTGGAGCATTGCAGTAACACGTCGCTTCATAGCTCTGCCTTTCCATCAGAGCTGAGATTGAATTCCCATTATGAGAAGGACGAGTAAATGATTTTTTTTTTTCGACGTGTGACTTGATTACAGCCTACATTATCATTCCATCTCACATTAAAGAACCGTCAAGCCGCTAATGCATCAACCTGAAGAGTGCGGCTCCGGAGCGAGACGCCAGAGTACCTGCAGATTTCAGTCTTCATGTACAAGCATTCATCACAGCTGCTTCCTATTGATCCAACCTAATGATGACTAAAAGATCAACGTTTTATATATAACTCACTCCGAACATCTGGATTCACTACTGGTTTATTAGATTGTTTACCAAAACTGAAATTTATCGATCTTACGGATATTTAGTATTCTTTAAAACAGAGACAAAACCTCAGGAAATCTTTCAAAGAATCAGGGAAATGTCTCAAGTCAGATATTCAGTATTTGCTCAAGGATTTTATAATCGTTATCAGAGCGCTGGGATTAGGAAAGAAGTGTAAGCTAAATATGATAATATGATAATTAGCTAAAAATGAAAAAGGAAATTAGCTGAATATGTAAAAAAAAAAAAAGAGTTAAAATATGAAAATTAAAAATAAACTTAAGTGCTGAATATGGAAAAAGTTAATTAAAAAATTTTAACTAAAAATGATTAACAATTGTTCATAAAAAAATACGGTAATTAACCTTGAAATGCAGCTAAACGTGTAAAAATCTACCTAAATATGAAAATATAGTTATTTAAACATGAAAAGTAAAGTTAGTTAAATATAAAAAATGTTAGCTAAACATGATTTTTACAAAATGGTAGTTAAATGTAAAAAAATAATACTGTATATAAGTTCATTTAACTGCTCAAATTGAAAAAAAAATCTGTACATAAAAAAGTCGAAATAAAATAAAATAAAAATTGTAAACATGAAAAATTAGCTAAATATGAAAAAGGAATTTAAAAAATGTAGTT